>NC_057795.1:228621998-228623112 GCF_018294505.1 Triticum aestivum
AGGTTGCAAAACGGACAACGGGGAAAATGCCCGGATGCATGAGACGAACACGTATGCAAAATGAAATGCACATGATGACATGATAAAATGCAACACGCAAGCAAATGACATGGAAACGACGGCGAATAACTGGCAGACACCTGGCGCATCGGATCCGGGGCGTTACAACACTCCTCCACTAACAAGAGATCTCGTCCCGAGATCTTAGGACCGAGACGGGAGAGAAAAAGGAAGAGGCGAAACAAGAACTCAAGAGAAGAAGCAAAGAATCGAGAGCACTCGAGAATAAGAGAGGAACGACGAGAATGACGAGAATCGAAAGCTCACGGAATCAGATAGACTATGAAACCACTCTGGTTAGAACGAGATAAGAAACGAATAAGACTGAAAGGATTTAGGCAGCAGTCCGGTTGAAACATGGAGGAATAGAATCTGAACTTGAGAAGATGGAATGACAGTTGGCGAGAAGAAAAATGCAATGCCTCCGGACGAATTGAAAGAGTTGAATGAAAAGAACTTAGAAGGAAGGATTGAACGGAGTTGTTGAGAGAATCAACACGAAAAGAATAAGCTTGTTGTGGACTTATGGATAACATCTCAAAAATTATGAGGTGATAACCAGCCGCAAACGGAAATGATTGGATAACTTAGAAGAACAAAGAAATGCAAAACTCCATTTCAAAAGAAAATGAAGAATTACTTGTGCTTCGAGACGCGAGAAGAAAAGATACTTGAACTCCACCAACAAGAATCTTGATGAACTCTTGAAGAATGAAATAAATCATAAAGAACCACCATGAAGAACTCCGGTGACCAAAAAGGATGACGAGATAAGATTGAAGGATGAAAGAATAAGATGAGCCTTGTGATGATTTAGATGGGGTTTCCGACGAAATGGCCGAGGGAATTGAACTCCGGAAAAGAAAAGATGAAAAACACTTGGAACTAGAATTTATTCATCAAGAACAAACTCTGAAGAAAGGAATTAAACACTTGGATGAAATAAGAATAAGATTTATTGTATGCTTATCCTTCATCAAAATAAATTGATGACGGGCAATGGATTTTACATACTACTTATTCTTCTTGAAAAGGATTGAGAAGTGACATATCA
>NC_057795.1:228623667-228624568 GCF_018294505.1 Triticum aestivum
AAACTTGCGAAGGTCTTCATGAACCACCGGTAGGATTGAAAGAAGGAATGGATTGATACGATAACAAAGGAAAAAGAATCTGAATGAACCACCATAAGAATTCGAAAATGACTGATGAAAGAGAATGAATCACCGGGAAGAATTAGAAGAACCAATATGCTCGAGGGGATTTAGATACAAAAGAATAAAGAGATCATGAGCTGATTAAAGAACACTTGAACGAAGCATCGGGATAAATAAAGAATGATAACTGGAATGATGGCCTCCGGTGAAAAGAAACGGGAAAACAATTCCTGGAAAACTCCGGATGGGTAAGAAAGAATATCTGGCAAATGGAATAATTCGAGACTGATAACATGAAGCTAGAACCACGAATCTTCGAGAGAACGGGTAAAATTTAGAGGAAAAACTCTTCTTCGATCTTCAAATGATGACGAGAAACACCACCAAAATTACTGAGATACTCCGGGAGAACGAAAACCGAAAAGGTTGAGGCAACAATGAAAATGATTTGAAATCGGTCTCGGAGAAGGCATATGACTGATGGAATCCATTCTTACGTCACACTTGAAAAGAATTTGGAATAGCTCCGGGGGAATTAGAAGAGTCAGGTAAGATCCTGGGAAAAGACCTGTGGGTTAGGGCCCACTGAAGAGATAACACCGTTGGGAAGGTTGTTGAACATACAGATGATACACCGGAACAATTGAAATATTTGAATGAGGTGACAACCTCGAATTAATTGGAACACAGACGAATCTCCTGAGATGTCTTGAACACTCCGGAAGGATAAATTGGCGAGAGGAGAACGAGCAGGGAAAACACTTGATCGAAGGAAAAGAATATGATTAACCCGAAAAACTTGAATTGAATCCACCGGAAAAGAGATGAAGAATGTCCA
>NC_057795.1:228626339-228628632 GCF_018294505.1 Triticum aestivum
CCTGCAACTAGCAACGCTATAAGAGGGGCTGAGCAAAAGCGGTAACATAGCCAATTAATGGTTTGCTAGGAAGGGTGTCAAAGGTTAGAGGTACATGGCAATATGGGAGGCTTGATGAGCAAAAGATAGGTAACGCAGCATAGCGATAGAATGAAGCAACTAGCATAGCAATGATAGTAGTGAGATCTAGGGTAGCGGTCATCTTGCCTGAAATCCCGCTCGGAAGAAGAACGAGTCCATGAAGAAGATGAAGCCACGAAGATGAACCAAGTGTAGACGAACGAATCCTCACGATCGCAACGAAACGGGAACTATCAAGAAGAAGCACACAACATGGTAAACACACCACACATGAACAAGACATGACGCACAACAAGCATGATGCATGACAAATCTACATGAAGCTACTCATGGCAAGGGATGATGCAAACAAGAACAACACATCAAGGCAAGTTTAAATGAGGCCGGGAACAACATATAACAATTCCGGTAAGTCCTCATATGCAAATTTCGAAATTGGTCCAGATCTAAATAAACCTTATGTTCAAGTAGTTAAACATCAAGTTAAGATGCACAAGGATGATCTACACGAGATTCTAGTCAAGTTACATATAAAGTTCATTTAGTTCGGAGCTACGGCCTAGAAGATATGAGCAAAACAAGTTAAACATGGCATTGATGCAAAATGCACCCAAACAACAAGCAAACACCTCAAAACAAGGATGCAACATGATAATATGAAACTATATGCAAATCTAAGCAAGTTTCATATAGAGCACACTCAAAACGGAGCAACGGTTCAACACATGCACTCTATACAAGTTTAAAGGACAAGCTGTCCAAAACAGCAACTAGGCATACTGCAAGCATCAAAACAACATGCTACAACACCACAATATGATAACAAAAGTCATGGACATGATGTAAAGGTAAAGCAAAACAAACATGAACACTGAGCTATCTCTAGAAATCACTAGAACATGCTCAAACACATATGGTAAGATTGCAAGTAATAACAATTTTAGACTTTGCAGAAAATAACATCAGGTTGCAATGTTTAGAGCTATCAAACAACATGTTACAGGAACTTATAATGGCAAACAAAGACATGGCATGAATCTACTAATATCATAGATCAAAAGTCCCTTACTGACCATGAGCCAACAAGGATCAGAAAATATGATGGCACCCATGTAAACATGGCAAGTTATAATACAGATTCAAACATGGCAGAAACAGAATTATGAAGGCATGTTGGTGAGCTTGTGCAACTCACTACAGAGCAAAACATGGCATGGCAAGGCAACCAACAGTAAGAAGGCATGTTTATGAAGCTAAGCATGGCAAGAGCAAGTTCATAGGGTACATGGATCAACTACAACAACGTTGGCAAAATTGAATAACATGTAAACAATCTGCCAGGAAACATTTTGAAGCAAAAGTAGAGCACAAAAATGACATGCTAGACTACTCCATAATTGCAACCCGAGGCATTAATGGATAGATAACAACCATATGTTCAAAACACCCTTACTAAAGTATCTCAAAATATGCATGGATCTCTCTGTAGCATCAAGTTTACATGGCATCAAAATAACAACAGAACAGGGACTAAAATCAGCAACATCATGATGCCTAGTTTGCATGCTTGTGCTAGTCACCACATTGATCACAAAAATACGTGGTAAGCACCTATGTAAAGAAGACATAGCATAGATCAAAACACATGTAGACATCAACCTCATAGGATGCACACATCAATCATGGCAAAAATAACAAATGAGCTCGTTCTGTTAACGGACAGCAGATAACATCATGAAGCACTCTTGCAACGAAGATTCGGGCATCTAGATGACCTCAAATGAATATGATGCAATGGAATGAAATGAAGTACTCGTCAAGACGAACAATTTGACATATTACACGCATGAAACGGAGCAGTATGCAGCAAGTTATGACATGTCAAAGTATGCATCATGTTGTAGATTTTTCGGGACTTGGCAGATTTGACAGACGTAAAAAAACCAGATTGAGCGACTAATAGCTATACAACGCACAGGCGGGGAATAGCGGGGTTGCTCACCCTGGGCTTCGACCCAAAACAAAGAGGAGGCGAGGCGGGCCGGCGCGCTGGGCTGCGCATGCCTGGGCTGAAGGGGAGGGGCCCACGAGGTCGACGACAGGGAGGATCGGGCTCCTCCCCAAGCGGGACGGCGGCGGCGAGGGTTCGCCGGAGCGCGTGAGGGAGGAGGCGAGATGCCGGCGAGGTGGCGAGGTGGCCGGGGCGGCGCCG
>NC_057795.1:228628642-228629756 GCF_018294505.1 Triticum aestivum
AGGTTGCAAAACGGACAACGGGGAAAATGCCCGGATGCATGAGACGAACACGTATGCAAAATGAAATGCACATGATGACATGATAAAATGCAACACGCAAGCAAATGACATGGAAACGACGGCGAATAACTGGCAGACACCTGGCGCATCGGATCCGGGGCGTTACAACACTCCTCCACTAACAAGAGATCTCGTCCCGAGATCTTAGGACCGAGACGGGAGAGAAAAAGGAAGAGGCGAAACAAGAACTCAAGAGAAGAAGCAAAGAATCGAGAGCACTCGAGAATAAGAGAGGAACGACGAGAATGACGAGAATCGAAAGCTCACGGAATCAGATAGACTATGAAACCACTCTGGTTAGAACGAGATAAGAAACGAATAAGACTGAAAGGATTTAGGCAGCAGTCCGGTTGAAACATGGAGGAATAGAATCTGAACTTGAGAAGATGGAATGACAGTTGGCGAGAAGAAAAATGCAATGCCTCCGGACGAATTGAAAGAGTTGAATGAAAAGAACTTAGAAGGAAGGATTGAACGGAGTTGTTGAGAGAATCAACACGAAAAGAATAAGCTTGTTGTGGACTTATGGATAACATCTCAAAAATTATGAGGTGATAACCAGCCGCAAACGGAAATGATTGGATAACTTAGAAGAACAAAGAAATGCAAAACTCCATTTCAAAAGAAAATGAAGAATTACTTGTGCTTCGAGACGCGAGAAGAAAAGATACTTGAACTCCACCAACAAGAATCTTGATGAACTCTTGAAGAATGAAATAAATCATAAAGAACCACCATGAAGAACTCCGGTGACCAAAAAGGATGACGAGATAAGATTGAAGGATGAAAGAATAAGATGAGCCTTGTGATGATTTAGATGGGGTTTCCGACGAAATGGCCGAGGGAATTGAACTCCGGAAAAGAAAAGATGAAAAACACTTGGAACTAGAATTTATTCATCAAGAACAAACTCTGAAGAAAGGAATTAAACACTTGGATGAAATAAGAATAAGATTTATTGTATGCTTATCCTTCATCAAAATAAATTGATGACGGGCAATGGATTTTACATACTACTTATTCTTCTTGAAAAGGATTGAGAAGTGACATATCA
>NC_057795.1:228630290-228631191 GCF_018294505.1 Triticum aestivum
AAACTTGCGAAGGTCTTCATGAACCACCGGTAGGATTGAAAGAAGGAATGGATTGATACGATAACAAAGGAAAAAGAATCTGAATGAACCACCATAAGAATTCGAAAATGACTGATGAAAGAGAATGAATCACCGGGAAGAATTAGAAGAACCAATATGCTCGAGGGGATTTAGATACAAAAGAATAAAGAGATCATGAGCTGATTAAAGAACACTTGAACGAAGCATCGGGATAAATAAAGAATGATAACTGGAATGATGGCCTCCGGTGAAAAGAAACGGGAAAACAATTCCTGGAAAACTCCGGATGGGTAAGAAAGAATATCTGGCAAATGGAATAATTCGAGACTGATAACATGAAGCTAGAACCACGAATCTTCGAGAGAACGGGTAAAATTTAGAGGAAAAACTCTTCTTCGATCTTCAAATGATGACGAGAAACACCACCAAAATTACTGAGATACTCCGGGAGAACGAAAACCGAAAAGGTTGAGGCAACAATGAAAATGATTTGAAATCGGTCTCGGAGAAGGCATATGACTGATGGAATCCATTCTTACGTCACACTTGAAAAGAATTTGGAATAGCTCCGGGGGAATTAGAAGAGTCAGGTAAGATCCTGGGAAAAGACCTGTGGGTTAGGGCCCACTGAAGAGATAACACCGTTGGGAAGGTTGTTGAACATACAGATGATACACCGGAACAATTGAAATATTTGAATGAGGTGACAACCTCGAATTAATTGGAACACAGACGAATCTCCTGAGATGTCTTGAACACTCCGGAAGGATAAATTGGCGAGAGGAGAACGAGCAGGGAAAACACTTGATCGAAGGAAAAGAATATGATTAACCCGAAAAACTTGAATTGAATCCACCGGAAAAGAGATGAAGAATGTCCA
>NC_057795.1:228632601-228635379 GCF_018294505.1 Triticum aestivum
AATTGATGTTCGAAACAGACTCAGACTCTGGGAAGAAGAGGGTGGGAGGGCGGGAAAACAAAGGCAACTTGGAAGGTGGAATCGACGAACAACTTGAAGAGAAAACACCGGTTGAAAGAACGCAAAGGCTTCACACGAGTAGGATGGATACTCGATTACAGACTCAGGCTCTGAGAAGGAAAAGGGGTGGGCGGGTGGGAAAAGAAAACAACTGAGGATTGAACTCAAGATGAAGAGGCTCGAGTCAACTTGACGAGAAATGCACCGGATGAAAAGACATGAGAACCAACGATCAGAAAACCAACTGCATGAACCTAAAGAAAAATTTGAAGGGGAAGAGGAGTAATTCAAAACACCTACGTCAAGATTCCTTACCAGTGCGACGAAGGGGATGAGGAGTAAAAGAATTCCTACTCTCCGATATAACTAGACTCCGAAAATAGTTTTCTTCTAGACTCAACAACGGCCAAACTACACGATCAAACAAGGGGGCTCCTAGGGTCGGTCGAGGCTCTGATACCAACTTGTCACGCCCAATATGCGACCCTATCCAAAAGGAACTCGAAGGTCCCACCAAGGATAGACCCGCATATTGAAACGCTTTTGCAAGGTGGATATCATTACATCAACATTACATAATAGATGGGGATACATACATAAGGCATACAATGCCACACGAATACACATCACAATACATAAGAGCATCATCCGACTACGGATGAAACACAAACAGAAACTCAAACGACATCCACCCTGCTAGCCCAGGCTGCCGACCTGGAACCTATTCCCTGATCGAAGAAGCAGAAGAACAACTCAACGCAGGCAAGCATCGCTCTCGCGTCAAGATCATCGCATGAACCTGTACCTGCAACTGTTGTTGTAGTAATCTGTGAGCCACGAGGACTCAGCAATCCCATTACCATGGGTATCAAGACTAGCAAAGCTTAAAGGGAAAGGAAGGGGTAAGGTGGTGAGGCTGCAGCAGCGAGTAAGCATGATATGGTGGCTAACATACGCAAATAAGAGCGAGAAGAGAGCAAGCAGAACAGTCGTCAACTAGCAATGATCAAGAAATGATCCTGAACTCCTACTTACGTCAAGCATAACCCAAAAACCGTGTTCACTTCCCGGACTCCGCCGAAAAGAGACCATCACGGCTACACACGCGGTTGATGCGTTTTATTTCGGATCTGGTGTCAAGTTATCTACAACCGGACATTAACAATTTCCCGTCTACCTATAATCGTAGGCACGGCTTTCGAAAGATTATACCCTGCAGGGGTGTCCCAACTTAGCCCATGATAAGATCTTGCGATCAACGAAGGATATACCTTCTCCCAGGAAGACCCGATCAGACTCGGAATCCCGGTTTACAAGACATTTCAACAATGGTAAAACAAGACCAGCAAAGCCGCCCGATGCGCCAACAATCCCGATAGGAGCTGCACATACCTCGTTCTCAGGGCAACACCGGATGAGCAATCCGTACAACTAAAACCAGACCTCAAGTTTCCCTGAGGGGGCGCTGCAAAGGGCTCTAGTTCGGACCAACACTTAGACAAGCACTGGCCCCGGGGGGGGGGCTATAATAAAGATGACCCTCGAGAGAGCGACTCCCAAGGGAAAAGTAGGTGGTGGTGAGGCAAATGGTAAAACCAATGTTGGGCCTTGCTGGTGGAGTTTTATTCAAAGCGAACTGTCAAGGGGGTCCCATAAATCACCTGACCGCGTAAGGAACGCAAAATCCAGGAACATAACACCGGTATGACGGAACTAGGGCGGCAAGAGTGGAACAAAACACTAGGCATAAGGCCGAGTCTTCCACCCTTTACCAAGTATATAGATGCATTAATAATATAAGAGATATTGTGATATCCCAACCAAAATCCTGTCCACCATGGAGCAATCTTCAACTTCGCCTGCAACTAGCAACGCTATAAGAGGGGCTGAGCAAAAGCGGTAACATAGCCAATTAATGGTTTGCTAGGAAGGGTGTCAAAGGTTAGAGGTACATGGCAATATGGGAGGCTTGATGAGCAAAAGATAGGTAACGCAGCATAGCGATAGAATGAAGCAACTAGCATAGCAATGATAGTAGTGAGATCTAGGGTAGCGGTCATCTTGCCTGAAATCCCGCTCGGAAGAAGAACGAGTCCATGAAGAAGATGAAGCCACGAAGATGAACCAAGTGTAGACGAACGAATCCTCACGATCGCAACGAAACGGGAACTATCAAGAAGAAGCACACAACATGGTAAACACACCACACATGAACAAGACATGACGCACAACAAGCATGATGCATGACAAATCTACATGAAGCTACTCATGGCAAGGGATGATGCAAACAAGAACAACACATCAAGGCAAGTTTAAATGAGGCCGGGAACAACATATAACAATTCCGGTAAGTCCTCATATGCAAATTTCGAAATTGGTCCAGATCTAAATAAACCTTATGTTCAAGTAGTTAAACATCAAGTTAAGATGCACAAGGATGATCTACACGAGATTCTAGTCAAGTTACATATAAAGTTCATTTAGTTCGGAGCTACGGCCTAGAAGATATGAGCAAAACAAGTTAAACATGGCATTGATGCAAAATGCACCCAAACAACAAGCAAACACCTCAAAACAAGGATGCAACATGATAATATGAAACTATATGCAAATCTAAGCAAGTTTCATATAGAGCACACTCAAAACGGAGCAACGGTTCAACACATGCACTCTATACAAGTTTAAAGGACAAGCTGTCCAAAACAGCAACTAGGCATA